>NC_053495.1:25605306-25608644 GCF_905171775.1 Rana temporaria | reverse complement strand
CCAGGCCCCTTTTTGCGATTCGGCACTGCGTCGCTTTAACTGACAATTGCGCGGTCGTGCGACGTGGCTCCCAAACAAAATTGGCGTGCTTTTTTTCCCACAAATAGAGCTTTCTTTTGGTGGTATTTGATCACCTCTGCGGTTTTTGTTTTTTGCGCTATAAACAAAAATAGAGCGACAATTTTGAAAAAAATGCAATATTTTTTACTTCTTGCTATAATAAATATCCCCCAAAAATATATAAAAAAAATATATTTTTTCCTCAGTTTAGGACGATACGTATTCTTCTACATATTTTTATTAAAAAAAAAAAAAAAAAATTGCAATAAGCGTTTATCGATTGGTTTGCGCAAAATTTATAGCGTTTACAAAATAGGGGATAGTTTTATTGCATTTTTATAAAAAAAAAATGTTTTACTACTAATGGCGGCGATCAGCGATTTTTTTCGTGACTGCGACATTATGGCGGACACTTCGGACAATTTTGACACATTTTTGGGACCATTGTCATTTTCACAGCAAAAAATGCATTTAAAATGCATGGTTTACTGTGAAAATGACAATTGCAGTTTGGGAGTTAACCACAGGGGGCGCTGATGGGGTTATGTGTGACCTCATTTGTGTTTCTAACTGTAGGGGGGGCGAGGCTGGACGTGTGACGTCACTGATCGCCTTTCCCTATATCACGGAACAGGCGATCAGTGACATTGCCACTGTGAAGAACGGGGAAGGTGTGTTTACACACGCCTCTCCCCGTTCTTCAGCTCCTGTGACCGATCGCGGGACTCCAGCGTCGATCAGGCTGCCCAATGACCGGGCCATTTTTTGCGATACAACACTGCGTCACTTTAACTGACAATTGCGCAGTCGTGCAACGCTGTACCCAAACAAAATGTATGTCTTTCCCCACAAATAGAGCTTTATTTTGGTGGTATTTGATCACCTCTGCGGTTTTTATTAACAAAAAAATAAAAGGAGTGACAATTTTGAAAAAAAAAAAACACACAATCTCTTTTACATTTTGCTATAGTAAATATCCCAATTTGGTTTGCGCAAAAGTTATAGCATCTACAAACTATGGGAAAGATTTATGGAATTTATATGGCTTTTTTTTTTACAATTATTTATTTATTACTAGTAATGGCGGTAATCTGTGATTTTTTGCGGTATTGCAACTTTGCAGTGGAAAATTCGGACACTTTTGACACAATTTTGGGACCATTGACATTTACAGAGCGATCAGTGCTCTAAAAATGTACTGATAACTATGTAAATGTCACTGACAGGGAAGGGGTTAACCACTAGGGAGCGATCAAGGGGTTAACCGTGTTCCCTATTTTGTGTTCTAACTGTGGGGGGGATGGGGACTGACTATAGGAGATTTGACAGATCATGTTTTCTACTTTGTAGAAAGACACAATGGGCCAGATCCACGTAGCCCGGCGTAATTTTAGGCAGGCGTAGCGTATCGTAGTTACGCTACGCCGCCGCTACTTTGAGAGGCAAGTGCTGTATTCTCAATGCACTAAAGTTACGGCGACGTAGCGTAAATCTCCCGGCGTAAGGGCGCGGAATTCAAATGAACAGGGGGGCGTGTTTTATGTAAAACAAGCTTGACCCCACGTAAATGGCGCTTTTTTCGTACGGCGCATGCGCGCGCATGCTTAGTATCACGTCGGATTTTCAAATTAAATTACGCCCGCTCAATGCCTAGACGACGTGAACGGGATTTACGCAAAGCCCTATTCGCGAACATTTTACGCAAACGACGGAAAATTCTACGCTGGCCCGACGTCCATACTTAACATTGCGTACGCCTCATAGAGCAGGGGTAACGTTACGTCGAAAAAAGCCTTGTGTAAACAACGTAAAAAAAAAAGCGCCGGCCAGACGTACGTTTGTGGATTGGCGTATCTAGCTAATTTCCATACTCTACGTGGAAATCGACGGACGCGCCACCTATCGCCCAGCGTAAATATGCACCTAAGATCCGACGGCGTACTAAGACGTACGCCAGTCGGATCTAGCCCAGCTTCAGGGTATCTTGTTTTGTGGATACAAAACAAGATACGACGGGGCATCTTAGAAATTATGCGGCGTATCAATGGATACGCCGGCGTAATTTCTTTGTGGATCTGGGCCAATCTGTCTTGTCTCCTCAGACAGCACAGGGATTTGTGTGTTCACACATACAGACAAACACCCATGCTCCCGCTCGTGCACGCGATCGCGTGCGCCAGCCACGCACATCGCGTTCCCTGCCGTGCAAGGGGCACGCACCTCCGGCAGCTGTATACATACTGGATTTCGCCCAGGAGAGCCATTCTGCCACAGTATATCTGCGTGAGCCGGTCGGGGAATGGTTAAAGTAACGCAGTGTCATATCGCAATAAATGTAAGTCGGGGACCCTCTGTACTGGGACAGGCGTCAGAAATTGTTCTCACCTTATGAATAGGATTACAGGAAGGCGTCTGCGATTCTCTGAGCATCAAATATCTTCACTGATCTCTGGAAGGAGAAAAAAGATTTAAATCTAATAAAAGAAAGAAAAAACAAACCAATGATAGATCTGCCCAACATGCTATCATTTTCTATGACAAATCCCAATCTTTTCATTTTTGCCACAAAGATCTTTTCATGAAGTGTATAGAATGTATAGAAAGAGAACTCTACATCCTGATGGCATCCTTCTATAGAAGAGAGTGTGATCATCCCGCACTAAGATTGCACTATACAGTCCAACTGCCCTTTATAGTCCAACTGCCATCCACAGACATTCTGTAAAACTGCCCATTGACAACACACATTACAATCTACTTATCGCTAAGGAAAATAATAATTATTATTATTATATAGGATTTATATAGCGCCAACAGTTGGCGCAGCGCTTTTTACACATGAGGGCAGACAGTACAGTTACAATACAATTCAATGCAGGAGGGATCAGAGGGCCCTGATCATTAGAGCTTACAATCTAGAAGATATTTCCACCTCCCCATCTAAAATGTTAGGTCTTGTTCACACGATTCTTGGCTTCTGAAGAGCGCTCGGCAGGTGGTGAAGAGGTGCTGTATCGCCTCCTCAAAGTGGTAAACCCTCACATATACCCAGTGAAGTGATACACAGAGATGGGTGACTGTTTATCTGCAGTCCTTGCTACATCCGTTCAAGAATCCAGGTCCAGAATGTCTAAAGATTGTCTGAGCTGCCAGAAATAGGGGAGGAGAGCTGAAGCTACACTCTGCAGAGCTCAGTGAGCTGATTGGAAGGGACACGCCCCACTTTACACAGCAAGAGAGCTGAGGCAGTCAATCAGAGGCTGTGTGCTGGAGCTCCC